>NW_020194587.1:0-2461 GCF_002865645.1 Hyaloscypha bicolor E | reverse complement strand
ATTTATTTTTCTTTAAATTTATTTTTCTTTAAATTTATTTTTCTTTAAATTTATTTTTCTTTAAATTTATTTTTCTTTAAATTTATTTTTTAGTTTAAATTAATTAATTTAATATATTTAAAACTATATAAAATTATATATTATTATTATATTATTATTATAACTTTTTTCTAATATTTTATTAATTTATTTTAGTAAAAGATTTAATTAATTATATATTTAATTAAAATAATTTTCTAGTATTTTAGGAAATAATTTTACTAATATAATTTAAGTAATAATTATAAAGATTATCTAATTAGATTAGAACTAAATAAATAAAAAGAAATAATAATTATATTTCAAATATAAGAACTAACTAGTAATTATAATTTTATTTAGAAACTAAATATTTTAATTAGCTTAATCTAAAATATTAAAGTATTATTTTATAAAATTAATATTATTTATTAAATTTTATATTAAAATAATTTAAATAGCTTTATAAAAAGAATTTAATAAAATATTTATATAAGAAACTTATATAAATATTTCTAAGATTCTAAAAATTATTTATAGGTTTTTAAAAGTATATATTAATTAATTATATTAATTTATAATTAGAACTAGTATAAAAACTAGTAATTAATTTAAATAGTTCTTTATTTTTATAAAAGAATCTTATTATATTATTATATATTCTTTTTTTCCCTAATAACTATATATATAATAACTTCTTCTATTATTATTTTTTAGTTTTTTTTTAACTTTTTTCTAGATCTTTTTAATTATTTTTTAATTAATTTTATAATATTTAACTTTATTATTTATTTTTATAATAATAAATATAAAAATAATCTTATAACTTCTTTTTTTATTACTAGTAAATACTTGAAATATTTTAAGTATTTATTTATTAATACCTTTATTTAATATATATTATATAAAAAAAGTAAATTAAATAAAACATAAAAAATAATTAATTATTATATAAGAGAAATACTATTTTTAAGATATTACTTATATTATATTATACTAATATAATCTTTATTATTTATAATATAATAATTACTATTATTAAAAATACTAATAATATTTTTATTATAATAAAAAAATTAAAAAATAAATACTAAAAAAGAATAACTAATTAAATAAAAAGAACTATTATAATAAGTTTTATTATTCTTCTAATTATTTAAAACTAGAGCCTAGTTATTACGGGTATTATATAATTATATTTATCTAATTATTAAAAACCAGAAATATAAAACTATAAATTATTAATATATTCTAATTACTAAAAACTAAAAGAAGTATTATATAATATATATATAAATATAAAAATATAAAAATAAAGATATTATAATAGTTTTCTATAAAAAAAAGATTTAAAATAACTTAGTTAAGATATATATATATATTTATTTCTTCTTTTTAAAATTCTTTATAAATAAGCCTTTTTATATTAATATAAAGCCCGGAGAAATATTATATATTTTCTTTATAATTTTATTCTTAAATCTGCTTTTTATTATCTTAATATATTCTAGTAATATTTTAAAATATTTATATTTTAGAATAATAACTTTTATATTTTTAACTAGTTCTATATTTTTAATACTCTTTTATTCGGTATTTTTAATAGCTTTTTATTTTATATTCTTAATAAATTTTATATTAGAAAAACTAGTAATAGTATTATATTAGGTTTATTAATTAAATAATTACTTTTTAGAGATTAATAAGAAATAGTATAGCTTTTTAGGAATTAATAAAAAATAATATAATATAATTTTAATATAATTTTAATAATATAATATAACTTATTAATCTTTTATAATTATATTTTATTATTTTATTAAAACCTTATTATTTTATTTAAATATAAGCTTATATAAAGCCTAATTATATATTTTAATAATAGTTTTATTATTAATACTAAGCTAAATAAGAGTTTATATAAAAAAGAAAGTTTATTTCTTTTTATAAAAAGAAATATAATATTATTAATAATAGTATTATAATAAGTTTTTTAGATTTTATAAATAATTTATTTAATATTAATATTATATTTTCTATTCTTTATTATACTAATAAAATTATTTATATTATTAACTAATATATTATAAATAAATAATATATTTTAGCTAATTCGAAATATCTTTTTTATATAAATAATGAATTATATATTTATATTAAGAATTTATTATATAATTTATTTCGTTTTTTGAAATAGTTTATTATTAATCTTAATATTAGTTTTTAGGAATTAGTTTAGTTTCTATTTTTTAGAATTTAGTTATTTAATATTAATATAACTACTTTTTTTATATTTATTTAATTTTATTATAAGAGTATTATATATAAATACTAATATTAGAACTATAATAATAGAAGTATTTATTATAATAGAAGTATTTATTATAATAGAAGTATTTATTATAATAGAAGTATTTATTATAATAGAAGTATTTATTATAAT
>NW_020194586.1:0-1368 GCF_002865645.1 Hyaloscypha bicolor E | reverse complement strand
AAATATAAATAATAAAATATAAATAATAAAATATAAATAATAAAATATAAATAATTAGATTAAAAGCTAAATTATAATAATATATAAAGAGTTAAAAAGCTATTATAATATAAAATTATAATATATAAATAAAATATGAAATTAGAAAATAAAAGTTAATTAATTTTTAAAAACTTAAAAAAAAGAAATAATATAAGTAAATTAGAAATTATATAATAAAACTATATAATTAAAAAAATGAAATTCTTATTATATATTTCTTTTATTTATAAATATTTATTTTCTAAATATATTATAAAACAAGAATTAAAAACTATTTATAAAATAATATAATAATTAAAAACCCGCGTATTTTACTTTATATATATTTCGACTTTAAATTATTATATTTCTATATTTAATTTACTATTTAAAATATTAGTAAATATATTATTTTATATTATATAAATTATATATAAAATATATTTTAAAGTATTTATTAAAGTACTTATTTAAATATTTTTTTATATTTATCTAATTATATCTAATTAATTTATATAATTGCCCTAATTATAATATTATAAGTAATGATTTTATTATTTAAAAAAGGTAATTATATAAGAAAAGGCTTATAAGAAAATTAGAAAAAACAAGAATTAGAAAAACAAGTAACTTGAAATAAATATTAAAGCAAGCAAAATTATTTATTTTCTAAAAAAGCTTTTTATAATAGTTTAGCTAACTTTGAATATTAGAATTACCTAAATTGCATTATATAAATATATTAATATATTATATATAAATAATATTACCCTAAAAAGTATTACCCTAAAAAGTATTAGTTCTTAATTAATTATAAATAAGAAAAAAAGAAATTAATATTATATAATTAATAAAATTACAGAAAATTAAAAGTAATATATAAAGTAATTAAAAAGTAATTATAAAAGAAATATATTAAGCTAAATAGAAAAGGTTATTAATATATAATAATATAATTATAGCTTTATAATTATAATTTTATATTATAATTTTATATTATAAAAGAAATATATAATAATAAAGCTTTAAAATATAAAATTATAATATATAAATAAAATATGAAATTAGAGAATAAAGATTAGTTTATTTTAAAATAAAAGATAAAGACAAGAAATATATAAAGATTATATAATAGCTTTATTTTAGTATAAAGCTAATAAATAAATATCTCGATTTCTTTAAAGTTTTAATTATTATTAAAAACTATTCTTTAAAATTATTATTATTATATTAGATTTATAAGATTTTTTATATTTCTTTTCTAAAATAATAATATTTATAGACTAATATTAAAATAAAACTAAAATAAAAATAAAAATAAAAATAAAAATAAAAATAAAAATAAAA